>NC_091823.1:8220000-8250000 GCF_038994185.2 Dermacentor albipictus | reverse complement strand
CGTGCGTGCGTGCATGCGCGCGTGCGCCTGTGTGTGGTGTGCCTGTGTGCGTGTGTTTGCCTGTGTATTCACAGGGAGGAGGACACAACGAAGGGAGGTCTGGGCACTCAAGCTGCCGTTGGACATTAGCCATCACAACTAGAACATTCCCTGAGGCCGCGGTCGAACATCGACTTTTCGGGCAACCTGACATCTGGTCACCTTCAGGTAGAACCCCTTGGCGGTGGCGGTGTTTTTTACGCCTCAACACCACAAAGACGTTCATTGGACGTCTGCCACGAGTCAAACCACCACCAATCCATCAGCTCCTATCCAGAGAGCAACGCAGCGTGGACAACGACTCTTGACGGTTTCCACGAAATGCCATCACCCCACCAGTACTTAGAAGACAAGGGGGAAACAGCGATGGCGAGCTTGCATTCGCAGGGTTGCTTTCTGTCCACATATTCCAAACCAGCGGACTTCGGAGGCGAAATTACTGCGGAGTGTTGCGAGCATGGGCGTGGTATCGCAACGGAGTCGACGATTGTGATTTGCTGGGGGACAGTCTTCAGCTTCCCTAGTCGACACGCCTAGAGAAGACGACGGTATTAAAAGCGGATACTTTTCGTGCAGTGGGGCTGACGTGTCCTGATGTGAACTCGGATGTTTAACGTGCTCCTGCATGGAGTAGGCTTCCGTAACTGGAGCCGTGTAACAAATGTCGAATGAACCCCCTTTCCTTCATTTTCACTACTGGACCTACACGTCGATGGGCTTGGTGGATTCCTTACCCTAACGCCACCTCGAGCCGCAACACACGGCTAACCAGCGGCGGTCTTGGCGGGCTACGCAAATCTAACAAAGCTGATAAATACGCGTTCGCTATGGAATGCAAGAACGCTCGTTACGCAGTAACAGCATTTCATGCCGCTAGCGCGTTTTGTTTTCGAGCTGCAACTCAGCGCTAATAACAGGCGAAAATCAAACGTAGTAAGTGCGGTAGGGGCTAATCCACACTGGCGAATCGCAGAGGTCATGCGACCGAGTTGGTTGCAAATAGCAAATGGCCACTTTTGTCGAAAAGCGAATTAGTTGGGCCACTCATTCGCGGCCGGATTTTTCACTCGTGCGGCTGCAGTCGCAAATCTACTGAACCAATCAGCGGTATACAGGAGCAGGGCGTCCGTATGCGCTGATTTTTACTTTGTGTGGCGATAAAGCCGCGAGCAGACGTGACTGGAATCAGCTAAACAAAATGGCATCAACAATATGGCGAACGGCCCGCTGGTGGAGGTTGCCGGTGGGCAACGGTCGCCGTGAGTCTCTCCTCGGTCGCCAGTCGCGGTCGGTCGCGCGGCCTCTGCCAATCGGCCCTGTGAACGAGCCCTAAAAGTACAGAAACAAATGTACCCCGCAGTGACAAAACTGAGAGTACAGCAGGGTGTCGCATTTGCTTTGCTAGGCGTGAGCAGACCTGATCGAGCGTGCTTACAGTGACTAATGAAGAAGTCTACCGCGAGGAAGCAAGAAATCAGCTACGCATGCAGGAGAAAGCGGTGCGCTCGACCGGAATGCCTCTATTAGAAGCTTAGTTCTCTTTCTATGTTCTTGTGACGTATTAAAAATGACGAATGCTTCCTTAACCATTTTACAAAAAAAAAGTTAAACTTCCACACCTATATCGTCAAACAAAAGCTATCTCGTCTGCGATACCCGCCGTGCCACGAACAAAGCTGCTGTTGGCCGAACGAACTCTCGCGATGCGAGCAGGCGTGTGGCACGCTCGCGTCACGCCCGATCTCGAGCTGCACCTCCTTCGAATCGTCACTCTTTCCGGCAGGCCCGACGGGGGCCATCTGCGGCGGACAGCGAGGTCACAGGCGCGGACGGTGTATAAAAACGAAGGGTGTCGCGAGGAGCTGAAGTGGACGGTGCCAATATTGACGGAGCAGCACGGACTACGGCTCCGTGGAGCGCCGGTCTGGGCGTGAGTGGACCCTGCGCGACGACAGCACGCTGTGCGAGTGCTCCACAGCAAAAACGTGGAATAGGCGAGGGCGCCAGGAAGAAACACGGTAGGGCTCTGTCCCGCCTGTTCTAAAGGATAAACATACACGATAGCTCCGTCCAACTACCTCTCATTGCATTTCCCGCTGGTTCAGTGGCAATGTCACTCAGCTTCTCAAAGACTGATTCCCGGCCGTAGCTGCCACATATTGATGGCAGAGCAATGCAAAAAACGTTTGTGCACCGACCTTTGCATTCGCGCTAAAGAACCTAACGTGACCTAAATAAGCTTACTACCCTGCTCCAGCATCGCTCCTGTGTTGCTATGGGACGGTAGGCTCAGTGCTGCACTCCTTGTTATTAGCGGTAAGCAGGCCATTATTACTAACACAGATGACGAACTTTCGTACAATGGTGCCCAAAGTACCCAATGTTATCTCTTTAACTCAGCTAGCACTATTCGCCTGTTCAGCTAATTGCGCTTCTGTTATTGTATGAAACGTCATTGCTTCTGTCTTTTTTCTTGTGTTATCCTTGTTTTGTTCTTTTCTGCATCTAGCTTCCAAATTTGTATCACTCTAATAATAATAATAATAATAATAATAATAATGATAATAATAATAATAATAATAATAATAATAATAATAATAATAATAATAATAATAATAATAATAATAATAATAATAATTGGCATATTTCATGCATATTTCGAAATCGCTTACAAGAGAACATTTCTTTTGTGCTTATTGAAATGTCTTCCCTTCCTGTTCTTCACTTTTTCGTAGCTCACCATCATAGGATACGGTTTCTGTGTTTAAAAAAAAATCAGGAAGAAAAAAGAACACCGACAGAAACAAGCCGGAGCGAACGTTAAACGTTTCCAGCTGTGTTCAAAGGCCCCAAGTTCATTTAAAGTGCTACAACTTGTTTTCGGGTAGCATTACTGATATAGTACATTCGAAGACGTACAACAAGTTGGCTTGATGTGGCTGATTCCAACTTCTCAGTGCTGCCAGTTACACATAAAAGTGTCACGAGTTGCGTTCAACTCCTTCCAGTTGCTTTGAAGCGCAACTTGCTCTATATGTCACTGTTACGTTATTACGCACCTGTGCGCACTCTTGTTTTTAAGATATCGGCACAATTATAGAAAATACCCGGACGCCTGCCGTGGGAGGCCATTTCGCTATCGCCGAGTAAAACAAATAAATGATTATGACTAGGTGCGACATCACGTCGCGACCTGAAGCAAAGTAGGAATAACGGCCGCCCCAGACCTTAGCTCCATATGTATCCTGTCGTGAAAGGCACACCCCAAAATAGAAAAAGGACGCCGTGAGCGCACACACAGGCGAAGTCAGGTGCGCCGTTTTCGTTCCTGTTTTCGGCTATCTTTGTCGGTGCAGTTTTGCCCGGTGCGTGCGACAATTTTTTCAAACACGAACAAGCGCCCTTCCGCGGACGAAAAAGAGAATGAACGGGCAGGAATATCCGTGTTCGCCTTGATGCGGGACGTATAGCGATTACGTGGAACGGACTCCTCCCTTTGTGGTCGTCACCACGTTGCGTCGAAGGCACCGGTTTCGGCGGCTGTGTTCACCCGTATATAGTCAAACATTTCGGGATACGGAAAGGGTGTCAAGACGAGCGATGGCCCGAGGCGGATTGTGCATCGATTATTCACGCGCAAGCGAGGTGAACCGAGGCCTATCGGCGCCGATAAGGCCGGTCGTTGGGTTCGGAGGCGAACGTGCACGTCTTTGACGGGGACCGAGCGCCGCTTCCCGTTTGAGCCGCAGAGTTATTTTATTACCCGCCCTCCAGGTGCGGCCTCGAAGGGTAATATGCGTCGAAAGCACGTGTCACAAAATGGCGAACCATCCCGACACCGCAGGAACTGCGTGGAAGATGAATCGAGTGTGCTTACGTCACGTGCGTGTCGGCGTGCTCTGAGCTATTTCCTGCGTGAACGCCATGCACAGGTGGCGTACCGGAAGAAAGATCTCTCTTCGCGCCGCTGCCTGATACTGTGAGCGAAACTAGCAGGGATGGGCAGGGGATGTTTTTTATTCACCGAAGACGTTGGGCTTTCTCGCAGTAGCGAAAAAAAAGAGAAAAAAAAATAGTTCCCGTCTATCACGGCAACTATAGAATGCCGACCTAAAGAATCAGAAAGAACACAGACCACGCGGCCAAAGCTATGCACGCACTAAACCTTCGCTGCACGCGCTGCAGAACATCTGGAGCTATGCTCGAAAATTCCGTTGTCTGCGTATCATATTGACCGCAAATAAAGACGGGGACAGCGGAAGAGAACACAAAAACAACACGGGCGGTAACTTTCAACTGGTTCATTCACGGCAACCCGTGGGCATATCTAGGCAAATAGAACATGCGCAGAACGCAGCAAACAAGAGCACTTTCAGCCTAGTGGGGCAACCAATTATCAAAAAATTCTATTTCCTATTGAAACAAAAAGAAAGTTCATTGTCTGTCTGTCTATTGAAACAACCTAATGGAAGTGTCGCTAACACAGTCCTGGCATTTCTTTTTTATGTGATATGCCTCCATCAGTTCGCGTGCAGTCTGGTCCTGGCTTCTCCCCGGAATCTTTATCTCCTTAAAAAGTGGTGCACAGGGGCAGGCATTGCAGTGCGCCAGGCAAGTGCGCCAATTCATCTTTCGTTAACTTTTGTTCATGTTCTCTGGCTCGATCATTCAGGCACCGTCCTGTCTGCCCAATGTAGGACTTGCCACGCGCCAGGAGATTTCGTACACAACTCCTACATTGCATTTTGCATACGACTTGGTATGGTTCTTGCCAAAGCCTTGCCTTCCTTTAGTATCACGAGAGGTGCGGGGGCTGAAAAGACAAGGGGGACTCCAAACCTGCCTGCCACTTTCCTTAGGTTGTGAGTGACCCTGTGAATATATGGTACCACTTCAGGTCTTAAGGCCATAGTAGTCGCCCTCTCCCTTGCTTTGCTCCTAGTTCCTTTTACCGTCTGCAGGAGGGTTTCCACCACTGGCGTTAACATCGAGTCAGGGAACCCTGCCGTCTTAAGACGGGAAATCTGATTGACAGAGGCAAGCTGCACCCTGTGCACACACGACTTGCGGAGAGACGATTCTAAGCAGACGATCGCTACTGCTCGTTTGACAATCTTTGACTGGGAGGAGTCATATGGCACCAAACCCTTCAGTGCCCGAGGGAAGTACTGCCAGCACGCGTGGCCTTTAGCAAGGAACATGCATAGGTCTAAAAAACGCAGGGAATTGTCGAGTGGAAGTTCGTGAGTAAATGAAAGCCCTTTACCGAGTTGTTTAAAAATGGCTATAGAATGCTGTCACAAGAAGTTAAACTTCCTTGCCAGTTAAAGACAATTAAAGATCATCCATATATCTAAAAACATTTTTTCTGGTAATTGGTTGACCCGCTAGGCTGATGAGTGTTCTTGTTTGCTGCGTTCTGCGCATGTTCTATTTGCCTATATATGGCCACGAGTTGCCGTGAATAAACCAGTTGAAAGTTACCGCCCGTGTTGTTTTTGTGTTCTCTTTCGCTGTCCCCGTCTTTATTTGCGGTCAGTATGATATGCAGTAAACACCAACTGTGCCAAACTGAAGTTCTTCTGAATTCTGTTGTCCACGATATTTTTTATTAATTTACGCGGCAGTCCACAAAAGCCGAGCCTGACTTGCTCTGGTGCTTTTGAAGACGCACACCTACAGTGCTATCACGTGTTACGTCGTCTAACAAACGTAATGACGCTCACTGGTCGGGTCAAAACTGTCTGATTTCACATACATCAGTGCGCATTTATAGATGTTGGTATATTTTAGAAACTGCTGTCTCAGTGCCAGAGCGATCGGTGGGCAGCCATGTTCTATTCATTTCGGAACGGGCAGTCTCGGGCTATTTCGAAAAAAAAAAAAAGATCAGTTTGGTTCGGCGCATTCATGCATTTTTAATGCGTACACGCCACTCTGACTCGGCGGGTCTTCGCAGTTTTGTGACGTCGCGTGACAGACAGGTAAAGTGGGCGCAGCACGAGAACTTTTGGCCAATTGCGTAGAGCTGATGGCGAAAAAGGCGCAGAATCGGAAATAATTATTTTTCTTTCGTTCTGGCTAGTCATGCATAATCAGTGCGTACACGTCATATCAGATGGGCAGTTCTCGCGGTTTTCCTGACCTCGCGTGGCATACAAGCGAAGTGGGGGTGGCCCGCAAGTATTTTATGACCAGTCGTGGGGGTCCGATCACAGAATTGCAATAGAGAAGCTTGGAATGGCTTTACGTTACAGCGTCCCAAAACAACACAAATAACAGCGCTTCTAAGTTCTACAAAGCAACCGTGATGAAATGAATGTTGTGGGGTTATTAGCGCAGTTATTAAATGCAGCCCTGTGCGATTCCGAAAATTGTTGTGTATGATAAAAAAAAACGAACGTGACAAAAGTGAATGAACTGTAATAAAGTTAAGCGGGTCGAGTCCTTGCAACATAGACGTAGTGCCCAAAATGTGAAAATGCACAAACATTCGTACACCCATTCATAAAATGTACCTGTAATGCAGGACTGCCGTGTCCCACCAGTTTCCATAAACCGGAACGCAGGAGAGAGGTGGTGCGATGAGGACGTTAAGCTGGCGCAAGAAGGAACGCATATTTCTGCGTTGACTTGCGCCAGATTATCTTATCTTACTCGCCTTTTTTAGAGCTCGGAAAATGTGTGGTCATTTATGCTCGCTACCGAGAGCGCAAATGTTGATGTGGTCATTTTCCACTCAGCCTGCGACATAACGTCGCTCTCGTTTATTTTTCCACGCCAAGATTCTCTAAACGATCATTTATACTTCAGAGACGAAAAGTTCAGAGTAGATTTGCGCATCGATATATGCCATTCAGAAAACGGTCCCGTCATCTGTCAACTCAATGAACGTTTACACATTACTGAGCGCCGTCTGCTGAGCGCCACGGAATTTCCCCGCCCGTTAAATCTAAATGGCCGAAGTTGCGTAAGCAAGGAAAGGTGTCCCAGTCTAAGCGGCCACTTTCGCTCATTTCAGTGCTTCAAGGTACGCTTCGGGTATGATTTTTGCCTTGGCTTTAAACGCGACTGAACCTTCATATGTGACCCAGATTATTTGCGTGAATTTTATTTCCTCTTACCACGAGCAGTATTCCATATGCAGCCTTTAGGAATCAAGACGGCATTATTGAAATAACCGCAAGCGTTATATAAGGTCGAAATGGATCTGGTAACAGGCTAAAGCGAGGCTCTAGGATGCAAAAATCACTCGAAAACGTTCTGAAAAAGTGCGCTGTGGTTAAATTCATAGCCTTGACCCTATCGTTTATGGCGCCAGGAAATCCGAGACTTGGCACTTGACTGCAAGTAGGTGCCAGTAGTTCTGACGCCTAGTTTTTCAAAACTCGGCACATTTCTAGTTGCTTTTATCTAAACGTATTCCTTGAATCTACATTCCTTGAGCGACTGGTTTACTTGCAGAAAGCTTGTGATGCATTCCTGTAAGGATTTTGTCCAAATTAGTAGTGAATGGTATTTATTTTTGTTGGGTTGTTATTTACAGAATTGTTGACTTCACACAAAAGAAACGCGCAAGTTGGTAAGCGTTCATGATATTAAAGAATAGAGCATGTACAGTGCTCACGGAATGAAACGCGACAGCGAGTATTTGGTAGAACTCAGCATATGTACAGAGAACTCGAGAGTACCATGTCATGTCGCTATGAATCTGGTCACCAAAGGTGACTCGGACTCCGCTCTAAGTGTACGCACCAAAGTTACGCCGATGTGACACGAACTGCAGCCGGCGGAAACAAAAGTATGGGCATTAGTTAGCCCTAAATTGACGCGTTTCATTCCGTGGGCACTGTACGTAGGGAGTGAAATGTTTTATTCTCTTGCGGCACTTCAGTTGATAGCGTTCGCTGTCCCTAAAGCGTCCGTTGAGCCCGTGTCTTGTGCCCGACTCGAAATCTCAGACGTCTTGCCATGTGTTTGCTATAATGGTGAGCGCTTGTTGACGCGCCTTTTGGCAGCGCACCTTTACGCGAGGTTTATTAATGTATCTTACCTGTTCAGTAGGATTGGTGACATATATATCAAAGGGCGTGAATTTTACGATCGCAATTTAGGCAAGGAACACTATGATTAGCCATCTCCAAAGGTGTTTCTCTGGTTCTAATGGGGTGTGAGATTGTCCCCAGTTCGTTCTTTCTGTCTCCTTGAGGTCAAATCTTTGGAAAGCGTCCGTAGGAAATCATTATGTGCTTATTTAGCGCTCGTTCACTGATCGCCAACAGAAGAGAGTAACGGTGCGGTGAGCCCACGCAAAATGTCGTGGCAGTATTGGTGACATGACAGGCCTTCTAATGCCAGCTCAGGCACCGAGCAAAAGAGGGCGCCACAAGCGTTGCAGCTCGAGTTCACTGTCGCGCACGCAACAGTGAAATCTGTCACGCACACTTACGCATCGTACACGCATGCCACAGACGAGTGCAACCAGTCGAAAAGTGAATTGATTATCAATATCCGTGTTGATAGTCCGCTTATTCTTCGACAAGCTGTACATTATATAAGGCTTCTGTGGCATCCGCCTTTGGCGGGCTCCGCCACGGATTGTACAGGGGCAGATAAACAAGCATGTAAGTCCAACGTATACTTTGAATCCAAGGAAAGCATGACAGTGAGCTATTTATTGACCTATGTAATTCCTTACAGAATAATGTTACATTTACGATAAAGTTCATATTATTAACCAAGAAAAACGTTATGAAAGTTTAAGAAAAGACAACTGTGGATGTACATGTGTGGATATTTCGTTCGAAATGCGTAATTCCAACATCTGTACACGCAAATCCGTTTTCACTCTACTCTTCGTAGTGGCAATGACAAGTTTTCTAAATTTCTTGCTTAATTTGGCTTCGCAGATGCGGCATGCCATCATGCGCTGTAGCTGACGGCTCGATCAATGTTAGTGACCATTCAAAGCCAATGTTTACTCACGCAACACGAAAACGCTGGTGTGGTCGGGGTCTTGCGTATTGCTTCATGAACTGTACGGCCACATTTGCGAGCCAAAACGCTGTTTGAATTCATTTTCACTTGACACATTTGAAGTACCAGCATTTACCGTCGCTCAGTCACGCAGTCCGACATCAATTTGCTGCGTCACAGTAAAAAAAAAATTCTATAGTTGATTTACGGAGTAAGGACGGCCACAAATTTGTTTCTAACGCGTTATCAGCGTTCTTCTTAAGCGATTTCACATAAGACAATCGAAATAAGGTTAAGCGTTGCGAAATACACCTAAAGGGCACGCCAGGGCACCTTCTGTGGGCCTACCCTTGCGTCCCAAGATGTTCGTCGCCCACACGAAAAAAAGGACCGAGATAAGTCACACGCATCCGCCAAAACCTGGAAGCAGCTACGCGCCTCCACACGTCGCCCTTAACAGCACGTTGCTTAAGATTATATCCTTGCTTTGATTTTTTTCGACATCATTGTTGCGAACGAACACTACAGAAAACGGCAAGCAGGAAATGTTCTCCTGGCACGCACATCCACGCAAGGAAACGTGAAAGAGAAGACGCTAAGAAAAGATTAGGCTCCTGTGAGAACGGGCCTTTTTTCGTTCGTTCAGAAAGAGATCCTTGCGCCAAGGAAAATGGAGAAATAGTCTCGCCATCAGCCGAGGCTGGAGCCACTGCGCATTCATCGGTGGGGTTCGGGCAACGTTTCCAGCGAAAGCATGTAGCGTCTGCTGCACTACTTCCGAGATGGGCCGCCTTCTTCTTTTGCCTTTGAGAACTTGGCGTTAGATATGGGCTTCACTTCAGATGGACAGCTAACTTTTCTTTTTGTATACCTTGAGCAAGACTACTTACTTCACGCGCTTCTTTTTAAAATATTTTACTTGCCCTGCCTGTTTCTTCAAGCGTTATTTCATTCACGGTTTTACATAAAAAAAATTTAATGGTTTCAAGCTGTGCAAACGTAAAGCTACATAGGCGTCTTTCTTCTGAGCGTAGAGAGAGAGATCGAAAGGCCCGGAGGTTAGGCAGGTTGCACCTGGTCTACTACCTTGCACAGGGCGAAGTTGGCAGAAAGGAAAGGAAAGGAATCAGACAGAACTGTCTGGTGTGATCCAGGTAACTTCTTTTCTTTTTTTTTAGTATTGGAGGTTAAAAAACATGGAAGACGATATATATCTCATTTGTAACGATAAATCAGTGCAGCTTTAAAGAGAGAAAATTTAGCAACTGGAAGCATTCTCAGATACAATAAGGCCGAGACAGCTTTATCATAAATGCAGTAAGTTACATTAGCCATCGAGTTATCTGCTCCAAAGATAGCTGCTATTTTGATTACATCTATCTTGCACAACGTATGATGAATTTAATTGAATTCTGGGGTTTGATTTTATTAAGAGGCACGCCGTATTGGGGGACTCTGGGTTAATTCTGACCACCAGGGGATCTTTAACGTGCTCCCAATGCATGGGATACGGGCGTTTTTGCATTAGGCGGACTTAAGCTGTAGGCGGACTAGAAGGGTGCAATCACGTCCTTGAAGGTCAGACGGAATACGGAGCTTTAAGTTAGGGTCCAGGGTGCGTGCGATTGTGAAGTCGGATCAATTCCATGAAAGCAATGTTAGGTTGCGCGCAAGCGCAGGAAAGTTTTCGCGCTGCGTCGGCTCTCGAAATGGAGATGGTAACACAGTTGACGCTGTCGTGGGCAGACCGTGCAGCTGTGTCCGCTTGATCATTGCCATGTATGCTGCAGTGACTAGGCAACCGTTGATATATCGTGTCCTTTGTCAACTACTCTATGGAAGACTTGTGTAACCATTGCGAGGAGATGCTCATGTGATCCGTGGCGCAGAGCTGAGAGTAATATCTCCTGAATGAAATGAAAAGCCGCACGGAGGGCGAGCAGTTCAGCAGCTGTCTTTGATGATACATGTGACGTTTTGAGCTGTATTTGGACTGTTCTTGCTGGAATCACTACCGCGACAGCTGAACTTGTAGGTGTGACTGAGCCATCGATGTAAGCATAGTACTTTTCCTTGTAGCACGATGGTGCTGAAACTACATTTCTTCGTGGGATTCATCGGCTAACTCCACCCCATACTTTGGCGGGTTGTCGTAGTCGTCGTCCAAAGGGTACCAGAAGTGCGTTGCATCTCATTGCCGTCGCCGGAGCCATGGGCTCCGGCGACGGTATCTGCGGATCCAAGTTGATCGACACAGTAGCATAGTCCTGTGGCCTGAGTAGTATGTCGATGCGTACCTTACTTCGTGCACAATGCGTGGCATGTTCTCGAACGCCAAGTCGATTCTGGGGCCTCGCGAAGTGGTATTTGCACCTATTGGAGAGGCGACCGGCACGCATCGTGCCGATGAACGTTGGCGTTGAATGTGAGTCCTGAATGATGTCTCCTACAGCGAGCGTGCCGCAGCGCAGAACCGAAGCAGGAGTCCTGTACAAGAACGATGCCGCGTCCATTTGAGACATGCGCCATCTAGTGAATCGCCCACCAGGCAGAGCGTAACCAGATGCACAGTATCAATGACATTCATCACTGCCGCCTGGGACACGGTGGGGTAATGCAATGGTGGCGCAGTGTTGGCTGTTCAGTGAGATCCCGATGGACATCCCTGAACCGTACTACAGCTTCATTGAGGTGATCGCGTGTATGTTGCAAATTGACATCACCATTGTTGGACTGCGTTCCAGCTTTCCATAAACTGTGGAGGCCCAGGAGCATTATAGCGGCATACGGAAAACCTTCTGTTTTTTGTGTATTGTTTGTGTATATTGTAAACGCCGGCTACAAAAAACAAAAACAAAACAAAACATAAAAGACAAGTGGCGCAATGGTTAGCGCGCTTAGCTACGGAGTGGTAGCAGTGGTGGTGGGGCAGAGGATCAAATACTCACCGTAGCCACTTTCTTTCTTTTAGTTAGATGAAGATGACATAATTTGGTGCAGTTCTTTTTCCCATGGCTTTCTGATGACGGCGGGGTCGCAACTGAGCCAAGTAATGCTCTCGCATAGAAAAGAAGCTGCCTCAACCAAAAATCGAACTTGTGTCCCCCACGTTAGAGACCAGCACAAAAAAATAAAGACAAGCTTATGTCGCAGCTCATACAGCCGCGTACAAATAGGCCAAAACCCGTGGCATCGCTTCCGAAATCTCCAGCGTGGAAAATAACGCATTCCTCATAACGTAACGTCTTTGGATGCGCTGCACAACTGAGCTTTGAGAGACCACCATTTCCTTGTGTGTGTATGTCTTGCCAGTCTCGCTCGATGTCACACAGATGGACACCCATGTGACCGGCTAAACTTAAAGGTACTCAAGACGTAGCTCACTGCAATTTCAACAATGCCTCTTACAAATGATAGACCGCGGAAAAGCCGCGAAACGATGGCAGTAATGCAAAATTAAATTATGGGGTTTTACGTGTCAAAAGAACGATATGATTATGAGGCACGCCGTAGTGGGGGACTCAGGAAATTTGGACCACCTGGGGTTCTTTAATGTGCACCTGAATCGAAGTGCACGGGTGTTTTCGCATTTCGCCTCCATAGAAATGCGGCCGCCATGACCGGGATTCGATCTCGCGACCTCGTGCTCAGTAGCACAACGCCATAGCCACTAAACAACTACGGCGGGTGTAGAAATGCAAGATGACGCTGTTCGATGTCTGTGAAGTGCATTTTGCTAAAATGTTATTCAGCTCTGGGGGAATCGCTTCTCTCCGCTTCCTTGTGCATTCCTTTCTCCTTTAATATTGCCTATTCCTTCTTTTATTTTACTTGCCTCGTGACTACTGTAATTTGCACTCCGATAGGAACGGGTTGCCCTATACTGCACGCGGTCCAAATAAACCTTGAATAGCGAACGAGCTCGCTGATACTGCCTTCTCTTCAGTGTGCCCTGTCTCTGTTTTGCTGTACAACGTGAACTCGCATCAATTAGCCCGCTAAGCCTGCCTAGGACTTATTGAATGAGGAAAGCTGCTGAATCCTCGTGGTTGTATTTCGTGCAACGTTTATTCCTGTTTCATCGAGCTCAATTATGGGCGAGGCCTGGCTAGCGAGGCGCGAAGGATGCACCTTTCCTCAGAATCGGCGAAGAAATACTCATCTTTACACAATAAAAAATCATTCATCTTAAACTACCTCCTTCTTGCACAGATATCCCCACCACATTTTACTCTGTGGTGGCCACGTAAATAGCAAAATAAATGGATTACTCGTCGTTTCGAAAGAGTTCTCTCTTTTTGCCGCGTTCATCTCGCCAGGAACGAACCTCGCTTAATTCAACAGGCAAAAGGAATATAACAGAAATCAGTCTCAATGAAATGCCATTCTGTGGTGCAGTCCTGCGCTCTTATCTCAGTGCTTTACGTTTCCAGCATCATTCTTCCTGTCAGTGATTCGAGAAATTGACTGCAGGTATTGGTGCTAGCTACTTTGTGGTCGTCTTTGTTATCTCGAATCAAGAGAGACACAGGAAACACTAATGGTGGGCTCGCGCCCGATCAGGTGCGTTATGTCCATTATGAACTTTGTTTCACAAAATAAAGCAACCGCCTCGTCTGAATATCCCAGGTGGTGCGCGAACAGGCGAGGCCGTGCTTTGTCGGGCTCGTGCATTAGTGAGACAAAAAAGAAAAAAAAACAAAACAAATCTTCATGTGGGCAAGTTGATGATGACGATATATGCATTTTTTGTTTTTGTTTTTTTGGCGCCGCGCTTGGCAAAATTCCGCCAAGTGGACGAGTTGAAAGAAGAACGTTCGAAGAGCACACAACTCGGCAACTAGGCATCAACTAGGAACAAAATTAAGTAAGATTATATTCTGTTCGAAGCCAGTGCAACTAGTAATCTGCTGCGGATGAGCTGCGTGCCTTAGTCTATAAGATGTACGTCCTAACGCAGGACAAGCTATTAAAAACAATAGATCTACAAGATATGATAATTGCACTAACGGTCAGATCAGTTAGCAGTCACTCTGGGGGCAGGAGGAATTTTTTCCACTTATCATTGATTAGCTAACTAGTCAAAATTAGGTACGCAAACTAATGAATACTTGTGCAATATTGAGCGAGCTCGAATGTAAAATTGTTCGTAGCACAAGAAAACAATAATTTCCAGCTCGCTATTTTTCTCCGCGTGTCAATGCCGCGGATCAAAGCCTCGCGCGCGCGATAGCAGCGCCATCAGAAGCGCTTTCAAGGAACTCGGTGGTTCACTTGTAAACGGCCGACATGTAAATGTGACCGTGTGGCTCGCTGCTACTGCTGGGACGCAAGTCAGCATTGCTGCACGTAATACAACGGTAGGCGTTTGCTTTACCGGAGATACTTGCAACTATCATAGTTGCAAACAAAACTCGGCGCTAGCACAAGGGACGAAGAAAGACGCGACCGACACGAGCGCTGTCTCGCAATTTTAATATCGAGATCTGCCCATAATATATGCACGCACGAAAGCAAAAATAAACCGCAGCAACCAACACGAACAAATGCAGCGGAGAGGAAGCATCTCAAAACTTTTTTGTGTGCAAACAGACAGGGACGAAGAATAGGGGCAACACAAGGACGAGCAACCCGGGACACATTGCCAATAGTTCCCACACGCTGTCTATGACGATTTATCACTGTGATGATATATTCTATCGCGCAAGGTTAGCGATTCCTTATTGACGAGTGCGCCATCATCTTTCTTAACGGAAAATGCCTCTGTTGGTTCACGAGTAGCTTGCACAAAAGTAGCCTGCTCTTGTGCAAAATTGACCATCTGCTAATTACTCCTCCTTGCCCGATAATCATTCGTCGTTTGCTTGTACCTTAAACTACGCTGTTCTCGTATGTCGACATCAGAAATTATGAGAAAATTACTTCTTTCGCAAAAACGAGCTGTTTGTATCATACCTAAAATCTCGTATCTTTTTCATACTAAAATGATTTTCGGCCAGCATAACATGGTTCGCACTGACTCTGTGTCTGTGCAGGCTTTGTCACGCCTGTAGAATAAGTATATTAAATAAGAAAAACAACCGCATTGAGCTTTTTGTAGCTGACTTGAAAAAAACTTGCTAGTTTATACGACATGTAATCCTGAAATCTGGAAAACTGACAGAAGTCGCCCTATTTATGACACACAAGTGCTTGAATGCAGACTTACAGCCATAACAAATAAACTTTCACAAACCACTAACGTAGATATTCATCTAATCAATATCGATAACTTGTCTTCGTATTCATCTGAATAGCACAAATTAGTTTTCATTATTCTCCTTATATCACTCTTTCTAATGCCCCAACAATATGCAATGTGCCTCTTTCTTTCATGTGCGCTTATTTACACTTCTTTTTATAATGCATTGTTCTGAATTACTGTTACAAGACTTAACTGTTATTCCTGCGATGTTATTTATGCGTTATTTTCTGTGACGTGCGGTAGGATGCGCGTGTGCGCGTATACCTGCATTTCACAGCGCCTTTAAAAAAAATTAAATTGTTTTTTTTTTATTATGAGGCACGCCGTAGTGGTAGACTCCGGAAATTTCGACAACCAAGGGTTCTTTAAAGTGCACCTAAATCTAAGTACACGGATGTTTTCGCATTTCGCCCCCATCGAAATGCGGCCGCCGTCGCCGGGATTCGATCCCGCGACCTCGTGCCCAGCAGCCCGACGCCACAGCCACTGCGCAGCCTGGGCAGGTCACAGCGCCTTTTTTTATTGCTACCTATTGCCAACGGTCGCACTGTAAGAAGAAACCGGCGCCTGCCAAGCTCCTCAGCCTTTTCCCCGGCTCCCTTGCATAGTGCATAAGCATTATAGAGAAAAACAAAGTACTGCACATGTATTGAATATAACCCTGTGTGCTGACCAACAAAGTAGTGCGAGTGAGTACATTTCAGTTCTGTGTAATAAAACAAAATTTCAACATAAGATCTCTTGCTCTGTTTTGCGGCACAGCTATGAAACGCGAAAAAAATTAACTAGGTTTAAAGTAGACAGCTGAAACGATTAAATATGATAGGTTGGAATGCGACGCTCAATTTGACGTTCGAGCTTAGGCTATTACGCAAGCAAATTAAAATTTATTAAATGATTTTTACTGATTATAATATTTACTGAAATGATTTTACTGATTTACTGATTTTAAGGATTTTACTAATTTTACTGAAATGATCTTTACTGATTTTTACTGAAAGATTCCACAGTTTGCACAAGACGAACGCTAAGGAAACACAATTGGTCCCATTGTCGTGTCACGTAGCATAGCTTTTTAAAAAGCTTGGTGCGCGTTAGCTGGGACACTCTGTTTATAGTTTATTGCTCAGGCAGAAAGAACAGACACCGTATAGAGACCGTCCGCCTTTGTCTTTGGCAGTCTGAAAAGCTGCCCCAATTACTTAACTTCTCCGCTCGAAAAGAAGTCATCACTAGAGAGTTTTTCGTAATTTCAGGTCGGAATCAATTTGTCTCCATCAATGTTAAATGCATCGTCCGAGTGCCTCGTCCGTTCTTATCTAAAAATGGTCTGCTCCCAAATGGAACAAAGACACAAAATGAAGAAGAACAATATCGGGGGAAATTTCGTACTCCTTACAAACGCTAGTTTAGGGAGCTTGGCAAGAAAGAAAGAAAGGATATCTTTAGAGCGTACCAGGGGATGCAGCGGTCTCATTTTGAAACTTTGCACCAAGGGGAAGGGCCTCGAGACAGTGTTTCTCTGGCTGTATTTACCGCTGGAAGTGTGTGAGCATTCACTTAACCTGGCGGCAGCTTTATTGTACGGCTTTAAAAGCAACGAAGCCAATTAACGTAAGCCGATCGTTGGAACCTGCTTAGTAATCATGGTAGCCCACGTACTGAGCTATAAGCAGTTGCTGAAGCGCTAAGTAAAGTATCGTGTTGTCTGGCACTATACACGCGACGGGGGCCACAAATCAACGACGAACACTCTCTGCAGCCCTCGCCAACTTAGTTCCCACGAAGGTCAAAACAAAAACGCGGCCCCGCCTCCGAAAGAAACTGCGCAGCCCTCTCCAGCGACCCTCAAATCGATTTTCTGGTCTTCGGCGCGCACACCCTGTTAACAAAATATTTTACTGGGATATCTAATTTTATATTTCGTTTGATCGTGCTGATCTTCATAGTGCGTCGTAGAATACACAGGCCGGCACATCGCTGTCCAGTGCTGATATTATTTTTTATAACAAGGCCTATTTTCTTTTTTCTCGTCAACTACGAAAACCTTGGGTCTCCTCACTAATTTTCGCTTCATTTGCGGCTTTCGTCCTCCCTATATTTACTCAATCAGCCAGGGTTTATCAGCTTGAGACACTCACACTCGAAGTTCCGGTGCAGAGTTCAAAGTTAACGAAAACTTCAGTTTTCTGAGGCCACCTCTAGTATTGATCAACTATGAAAGTAATGATATTCGATATCCACGTTCTGCATTCGAGAGGCGAATTGGCACGGCACGACATTGCGTTTTCTGCTTAACTTACCGTGTTGCTAAAGCAGCAGAGGCTTTTAAGACACCATTGTACGCGGCGTAAAACTGAATTTAGAGACATCCAGGAGAACCCCAAAAAACTTAACTAAAACCCGCAGTCTAGCGTGCTCACAGTGTGATCTCGGACACAATATCGATCGTTGCGTGATCTGGTACGGTGCATGCCGTACCTAAAGCGTCGTCGACCAGGAAGCGCCGCTTAACTTCCCAGTTGGCCCCTTGTCGTTGAAGGCGCACGTTTCTCTGCACTGGGGAGGGTGGAGCCGGACCTTGTAAACGGAGGTTGGCCGCGAGTCTTGTCGCTCCGCTTTCACAATACGGGCCCCTATTACGTCGTGTTTACGGGGGAAAGAGCGCCTGATGGACATCGCTGTAATTTATGCGTATATAACAATCCATTCAAGAAGATCGACAAAAGAGGACCCATTCAAGAAACGAAAGAGTTTCATCAAAAATAGGAAAGTAAATCCGACAGCAACCCGTGGAAGCGTAACTAAAACTCAAATGAAGCCATTAATAATTCAAAAAAGTGTAAAGAGTGTGAAGAAGTATCAAATTGCCAATCAATTTCCAATTTCCCGAAGACTCAAAAACGTTCAACGCCGATGAGCAAGAATTCGAAAAGAACTTGAGGAGTTGGTGTCGAATGTAAATGAATTCTACGAGACTCGAAGAAAAGTGAGCACGAGTCGAAATCAAAACCAAAAATGTGAGGAAAGACAAACGCACCATGGAGCCACCTTCTGTTCGACGTAAGAATACGTGAGGCGTGAAGTAACTTTTATGGGGCGATACTTGTTTCCACCACGGAACGAATATTCTTTATTCTGTTTTTAGATGAATTTGTTGGTCACTAGCAGCCGGCACAGGCATCGCATCTATCTCATCAAGTGCGTCATCGCATAGCTGAACTGACTCGCAGCGAATCTCCGAGTGAAAAGAACGGGGCCCAATGGACACCGAGAGCAAAATAGAAGCGTCACTACGGGCCAAATAAATAAACAAAATAAAAAATAAAGAAAATACACAACGCCCCAAGGCAACACGCTTTCAACAAGAGCTCCGCCGCAGGGTGCCAGCTGTTGCACACGCCACTGGTCTAGTGCCGCTGTGCCTATTCACGCGTAGCAGTCGTGGACGCCGCCATTGGCCAACAAGGGCTGTGGCTGGAGGCACGAACATTCGCAATACAGCACACATACGCCGATTATATATCGGTTGGTTACTTTCAGGCTAGCTAAGCTAGCGCTCTCACAGACACGAAACAGCGACGACTACCACGACGAAAACGCTTGAAGGGGTGGTACAACCGCAAAAAACATTTCTGCAAGCAACCTGTGTGGTTTCTGTGGTAGCCATTTTATTTATAAAATAATGCAGCCCCTACTGTGGGTCCTGGCAGGAGCTGTGATAGTTAAATTCAAGACGTGAGAGAAATTATGAAATAGATATAAAGTACAAAGTACATCAAACACCAACAACCAATGCAAGACAAAAATTCTGCAAGAACAAAGCCGGCAAAAAGGCGAATGGTAATGTTCGCACTGTACAAATGGACGATACTTTAGCAGCACACGGAAATGTGGTTTAAATAGATTATGTAACTGCGATACGGGAGTTCAGTGAAAGCTAGAGTGGTTAGCCTGACTACGTCTGGCACGTAACCCTATGGGAACATTAATTTTGAGGCGATTCATTCCATTTCCCATTTTCCCAACTTTCGTCAGACCGAGAGGCTGATCCTGGCGATAACAGAGGCGTGTAGGCCGTATATCATAGGGTTGCCACCCATACCTTATACGTACATTACAGGTTGACCCCCCCCCCCCACACACACGCACAAACAAACAAACAAACAAACAAACAAACAAACAAACAAACAAACAAACAAACAAACAAACAAACAAACAAACAAACAAAGAACCCGGAAGGTGCGTGAAGTGCCTTAAGAATGCTAACGCATTTAGAACGGAGGCGCCAGATGGAAGGTTTTGAATGGGGTGTGCATTTTGGCGTACCTGGCATTAAGCGGTGGGAACCGGGAAAGGAGGATCAGTCTGCACGAATCATTCGAAATGAGGCTGTCCATGAGGAGGTGTGCGTCGAAGTAACGGGCAGAGGCCAGAACCGTACTTCGTGGTCATGCTCCGGGAGGATGGCGTATACGAGGAGGTCATATCTTCCTACAGGCGTTACTTGACGACGGCTAGGGAAAACAACTTCTTGTTAGCATCCACATTGACGACTTCATAACCCAGCTCTGCTTAGTGCCGCTTAATATTCACCTTTTCTCCCCGCTTCTAGAGCTTCACGACCGAACAAAAAGTCAACGTCTTGCTTGTTCAGAAACCTATGTACGTTCAATTTCTACAAGATGTGGTTTTAGACGAGTCTAATTGGTTTTATTTTATGTGTCACTGACGCCCAGACAGGCTAGCAATGTCGAGTACCGTCTTATCAGTCCAACCACAATAATATCCGGCCATTAACTCCATGTTACGAGGTACCTGCACTTCTCACTTATTTGTTCGTTTTGAGTCATGCTGCTAGCTATGTACACGATATCAGCCGCACGCCGGAAAACTAAAAGACCAGGAAAGCTCGGCAAGGGATCAAACTAGCGCTCACTGCGCGGAAGGCAAGTGTTATTCAGGGCGACGCTAACGGTGCAGCTAATATAGAACGCTCAGCGAATATGCACTGTAGGTAGCTGCAAAATCATCTACGAAGTGCCTTGCTCATATCCTCCTTGGTTTCTCCACAAAGCAGATCTCCACGGCTGCTCCTCCTCCGATGTGTGTCGCACAACGCTCGTCAGATTGCTAGTGAGAAGGCGGAGCATAAAGCCGTTTAAGCCGCAACTCACCGCATTCGACGCGATTTCAGTGATCCGTTGTGCAAAAACAAGTAACTGGGAAAAGGCAAGGGCGCGATGGTGGCAATGCCATTTGCTATTTAGGTTGTGAATTCTGTAAATGTTTGCGCAGAGGGCGCAGACTTGGAGAAATTTGTAGTTTATCTCTTTGTTTCATTTCGCAATGTGTCATCGTTTCTGGCACAAAGGTGTTTGCTGCTTGAGCCGTAATGTTCATTGCAAAACTTTCAGGTTAAGTAGAGGTTAAACCTGAGTTTAACCTCAGGTAACCTGAGGTTAAACGTAACCTCAGGTTAAGTTTAATGCTGGAGATGTGGCATGAAGGATACTGAAACAATAAGACATATCATATTAGCAACAGGAGACAATGTACTACGCAGCGCATTTAGTCTAGAAAAGAGGAGCAGTAGGACCAGTTGGCATAGCTAGCTGCGAGGCATCTATGCATAAACTGCAAGCAATGGCGTTACCCGATCACGACTTTTGATACGAGTTATGCGCTGGTCACTGAGTGAACGTACAAGCTAGGTGAGCGAAAACTGCATCTCTACCAAAAAGCAGATAGCACGGCCTATAGACAAGACCAGCGAAGAGGACGTGTTGAAACAGCGCGTAATATTTAAAGCTGCGCATCAACCTTCTCACGTCGCCCCGCCAACCCGTCTAGAAGACTTACTCCGCACCTGCAAGTCACGAAGTTTGAGGAGGTGCCGGAACCCTTCCCTTTACAGAATCAGGCGGCTCGCGGGAGCGTAGTTTAGTCTGTGATATTGTGTGGTGCCATTCGACGCTTCAAATAAAAGCTTCATGCTCTGCGCTAAATAAGGGCACGCTAACAAAGGTTGTTATTTGGGCTTGTGGGCATGAGAACACGAAGGCGGTCAGCGTTGTACAACTAGTACGCGGAGAAAGAAAAAGAACATGCAGGACACACGCAGAATGCTAGTCTGTTGCCATTTTCCTGAATCATTTTGCGTTACCATTTTGCTGAACAGCTGAACGCCTTCGAAATAATGCATCGAGAATAGGGACAAAACAAAAGCCACAGAGACGGGATCTTCGGAAGACATACGCAATGGAAACATATACCATATGCGTGCCTCAAGGAAAATATAGACCATCATAAGAAACCATAACGATATTTAATATGCTGACGGAACTTGGCAAAGATTTGTGGACTGAAACATGGAGCATTAACGTTTCTGCAACGAGTTTAGTTTTGGTAAAGCTGCTCGAGTCACATTTCTTCGTCAATATCTGTCCGATTTTTCACATGCTTTTGAGGTAAAACGCTGGTACTCGCCTCCGGATAGGCGCAGACATATGCGAACGTGTCGAGAACTCATGCCAGGCAAAATGAACAGGGCGTCGAAACGCGGACTGGAAAGTTGTGGTGAAGGGAGCACATTACAGACACGGAGGTTCTTATAGATTTCCAATAAGGCTTCGTGCAGAAAGTCTCTCGAAACTGCTTTCACACCGAGTTCTTGTGGACGCGAACTTAACAGCGGAATGAACATGCAGCATCACAAAGAAAAAGAAATAAACTGAGAGAACTGTTATTAACGTAGTGCCCCCCATTTACATTTCGAATTCGAGCAGAAAAGGAGGAAATGAAGCAACAAGATTGCAACGGCTGACTAATATATATATATATCGCCGGTTTATTTTGCTGTAAGTGAACATAGAAGATTTGCAGTAAAGACTTGTCATCAACGTGGCATGCGGGAACAAAGAGGCGAGGAGGTGTCGGTGTATTGCCCTTGTACGTTTTCCAGTGGAGAAGTATTAGAACCAGCAATAAGTGTAGTGAGAAAAGCATTAAGAGAAAAGTGTGCAGCAAACGCGTTAGCATATACTGTGCGCATGGCAAGCGCTGTAGGAAAGGTCGGAAAGCGATGAAACCTCCCAGGAAACTGCGCTGACGAATTTGTTTGCCTGCTTGGCTATGCTACATAGGGGGGAATAGAGAAATGAGAGAAGGAGACATCTGCAAGTCGCGCACAAAATAAAGGATGTCACATGGTCAAAGGCCTATCATGCAGGCCATTCGTCGTTTGGGACGCCATTAGCGCATTTGGAGCCTTGTGCGTCAATTAGCAGCGACATCTTTGTTGCAGTGTCTTGTGTTTAGGTAAAGACCGGATGAAATTTTTATTATAAAGAGTGGCTACTCTGTAGCGCATACTGGCGATGTTGTAAACAAGCTGGGTGAGCGGGAAAATAATCAGAATAAATTATTACCATCCCATTAAATCGAGCGCGCCACACAGATCGCGATGAGATTAGAACAGTAGGCGTAAAAAACTAAAGGTCGAGTACTAACGCAAATCCACTTCAGTGCAGGAGAGAAAGATGGAGAGAGAGAGAGAGAGAAAGAAAGAGGGCAGAGAGAGAACAAGGCAGAGGGGCAAAAAGAGAAGGAGGGGAGGTTAACCATATGAGAACGTACGGTTTGCGACCCTGCGCACATGAGCGGGAAAAATGGCTTGCAAATAGAGTAGACTGAGAGAGCTGGTGAAGAGATGTTCGCGTGTACATCATTTCGTGGAGATACAATAAATAACAGAATATTACGGGGCTCCTTATAACTTCTCACAAAGACGTGAAAAAAATTGAAGAACCTATCGCTATAAGTAGGCCATTAAAGTTTGCGCGCTGAAACTTTTAACAGGCATTGCTGGGTCGTTGTACGAGCCGAAGCATTAAAGATTGTTTCTGGAGATTGGAATACATAATTAAGCACGTAATCAGAGCGGGGTGCTCTCAGAAGGGTGCTAAGGAAGAAATAATATTACGTATAGCACCGACGGTGGGAACAAAACAACTGTCTTTGATGACTAACTACAAAAAAATCGCACATGTCTCAGAGTTTTCTCCATAGCTTTTCTAGGAACACACCGTGTTCGGATTAGTAAAACTTGGAAGGTTTTCAACGATCTTTGAAAGGTTACAACTAACAGCGCGAATACTATACACGTGAGCAATGAAAGAGACGAGGACAGCCCTGGCTTTCAACTGATTAGTTCTTTTCAGAGCGAAAACATATCCAACTGAGGCCTGAAGTCATTTCAGAAACATAAACCCCGTTTCACGTCAGTTCCTATTACTGTCTGGTATGTTACCAATGTGAACGATTATTATTATTATCATTATTATTATTATTTTTAATACTACTTTTAGATGCTAGAAGCAGCATTTCCGTGTACGTGGACAATGAGTTTCCTCATGTTTGGTCTAGTAAAAACTTAAGCAGACTCAACTACATTTGACACCTGCATAATGCCAATAGCAAAACGAGTACAAGGTAAAAGCGGGAGCCATAGTTTCGACACGTCAGACAAGTCCACTTGTCGAAACGGTGGTTCCCGCTTTTACCGGACATTATAAAGCTGGGAAACCGAGGCACGCCGCAGGGATCAGTCATATCGCCTTTTCTATTTAACGCGGCCATGCGCGGGCTCCCGGACCTGCTGTGCTCTATTCCCGGGCTTCACCACAGTCTCTACGCTGACGACCTGACGTTATGGGCAGCGGCGGATGATCCACAAACTCTTCAAGAGATCATGCAACGCGGCATCGACGTCGTACAAGCTTATGCGGAGTCAAGGGGCCTGACGTGCTTACCGGAAAAATTCGAATACCTCCTGATCAAGCCTGGCAGAAGTAGCTGTCCCGGGAAAATAGCACGGGGGAGGCGCTTCCTTGAACTTAAGGTCGGATGACTTACTATCCCGGAGCGCCCCAGTATCAAGATATTGGGGCTAGGCTTTCAGAACACGCTGCGCTGCGAGCTCATGTTGAAGAAACTCGAGAGGGCGACCAACGACACACAACAGCTCACTCACCGGTTGGCTAATCGGCTCCACGGCATGGGCGAGGGCGAGCTGCTTCGACTTGTGCAGGCATGCATAAACAGCAGAACCATGTACTCGTCACCATATGTCAGACTCGCACCCACGGTCTTAGCTAAAAACACAGTGACCAGAAGAACCACAAAGGCAGCTATGGGCCTTCCGGACCACGCGGCAACCGCATGGCTAGAGGCCTTAGGCATGCACAACACGATCGAGGAGACAGCCTCGCGGCGACTTCATGACCGCGGTGGTAGCGTATCACAACGGAGGATTGACAGAACACACAACAATCATGGCTGGCCGAGTGGTGGAAGCGGAGGAAACCGCGATCACCATGGCCATGCACGCGGAAGCGAATAGCGTCATCAGCGATAGCAAGCAGGCCATCGGCAATTTCGCCCGCGGTAGAATTTCCGAACAGGCGTCCCATGTCCTCACGCGGTGCCCCCTAGCGACATGAAAACCCTCGTGTGGACCCCCGCTCCCGCGGCTGTGCCCGGCAACGCGTCGGCCCACAATTTGGCTCGAGATCTCGCGCGCCGAGCCTCGTCCGCGGATGCAGACGGCGTGAACGAGGAAGAGAAACACGAGGAATCCTGCGAGACTTATCACGAAATAGCCCATAGACATCGCTTGACGCGTCGCGCGCTCCCACCACCGGCCAAGCAACTCGATAAAACGCAAGCGGTTGCGTTTAGGGGACTCCAGACAAACACATACCCACACCCAAAGTACATTAGCAAAATCACAGAGGGCAAAGGAAGCGAGCTATGTAGGCTCTGTTCACAAATAGGGACACTCACATACATAATGTGGGAATGCACCTCGCTCCCGTTTTCTTATCCCGCCGTCAGCAGCGAGACTGACTGGACAGCCTGGCTCAGTTACGGGGGCGTCGACTGACAGCATGAGCTGGTGGACTGGGCGGAGAAGGCCAAGCAGGCCCAGGGCCTTACTTGAGCCCGATCCCTCAGCCACCTCCTCACTTCCCCTTCCCCCTTTCAATAAAGCTTACCACCACCACCACCACTACCACCTTGTTCTCGCTTTGCTCATGGTCTTGAATTTCCATCTCCCGCCTTTCCCGTGTTTTCACTGGACTGCATAACGACCCCGCCTCTGGAAGGTCGCCCCGGTCCAGTAGGAGGCCTGACGTCCGAAGACTTCACTCTTGCACCCGGAGCACTGGCGAGTTCTTCCAGTTTGCTTGCTTCGTCCTCGCTTGTGGCGCTTACCTACTACGAGGGATTGACCAAGAAGTCGGCCGTCAAAGGTTAAAGGGGGAGCGAGAAAAACCTAAACGAAAAAGTAAATCAGGATGAGGTATAACGTTTAGGGCAATTACGATAGAGATTTACCTGCTGGATACAGAAATAAAAGTAGCTTTAAGCATATATAAACAGCAAATTCTTATGAATTTTTATGTGGTATTAGAATAATTTCGAACACGCAATCAGCGATTTAATGATCTATGCAATTACTAATTTCGAGAATAAACGTGGTAGCCTTCTTGTGTCACAGATAGCCGCAAATGGCCACTCAGATGTTCCTGTGGCTAAAGCCCAATAAAGAAGCCCCGAAGAAGAGGATACTTTGAGCAGTAGAAATACCCAATTTTCGGAGTGAAAATTTTTAATACTGACGGCATCCTATTAGAAAGCGGTCAATGTTTTCACGTTCCTTGCAGGGTAGGACACAGAGGGGACGCTGTAAGACTGGACCCGTGTAGGGAAAAATTTAATGATGGGATGCGGCAGTGGGATTGTGTTATCTTGTTCTTTTTCGCTGGCGAAATGGCGCAACCCCCTCTGGGGGATCGGCCACGAATCTTTATCTTCCCGTCTCCTCCTGGATTCTTTTTCTTCTTTTCTTCCTCAGCACTACCGTCTAGGCCACTCATTGGCTAAACGCTTGATGCTTTGAATTGACGCTTTGTGCCCCCTTTGTTGTCGTCGTCTTCGAATAAATTATTTGCCGCGCTCGCGCAGCCTGAACCACTGTCTGAACATCGCTGACCCAGCGCACTCACGGCACTCACGCACTTGACACAGCACAGAGTCCAACCGAGAGCACCACTCCAGCCGCTATGATGAAGGCCGACAATCCTGCCTGCAACCGGGTGGCACTCAACGTTGCATTTAAACCTGCACTGCTAGCAGTGTGTGGCGAAATGCCTTTCCATTCCCCGACATATGTTACTATTGTGCTCACAGAACCGGTTGTTGACGTAGCCGTCAAGCCTTGAAGGATGAGTAACATTGGTAAACATAGTAAGAGACAACTAAGAAACTGTTTGACATAGCGCACATATACCAGGTGTTTATGCCAAGATTTTAAGTAAGCTTTAAAAAATAATCGCGTTTGACAGATCGCACAGTTCTTCAATATGTGACGCAAGGCAATCAGTTACAAACTTAATTAGTGAATTTTCGTTAATTAGTAGATTATGCATTTCGATTTCTCGTGCAAGTAATGTCCGCCTCTTCGAGTAGACCAGCTTAAGGACTAGAATTGTGCTATCTGTCAGACATATCGAAATTGACAAATTGTAGCTCTTGAGACTGCAAAGCATATTCACTTGAAAAGAATTCTGTGGACAACATCATTTTCGAAATATGCACCATCGAACTTGGTGTAATGTTTCTTCGCAAAGTTCGACAATTAATATCTCGAAACTGGTGTCATCCTGTAGAACCATTTCAAGTGGATATGTCTTGCAAACTCACCGGCTACAATTCGTAAATTGCAATATATGCCGTAAGGTGAATAATTAAGACGTTAATTAAGAAATTTTCACCGATTAGTTTAATATGTTTCGATTTCTAGTGCTAGTAATGCGTGCCCCTTCGAACAATCTAGCTCAAGGAGAAGAATTATGCTATCTGCCACAGGTGTATCTTTAATATTACTTCGCAGAAGTAATTTTCGCAGAAAATCTTCGCAGAAACGCCCGCTATGTTCGCAAATTGCTTGGTTTCATTGCATGGAATCGTGTGCGCTCGTCATCTGTGAACAACGTTATATTGTCACCGCTGGCACATTAGGCATTATAAGCTATTAATATAGGGAGCTTACGGAGGTAGAATGTCGACATTGTACTATTTGTAAATATTTAACATTGAGAATATGAAATATTGCCGCAGGCAGTTTAGTGGCCTCCTTTAATGCCACGCAAGACGGCTGGCCTGACAATGGCGACTGTAGCGAGGAGGTTTTACTGATTTCAATTGGTGTCTTTTGCTTTTGTCAGAATTCCTTATTCATTGTATGTTATATTTTCCCCATTGACGTGAAAATAACTGCTTTGTCGAGCCCCGTGTAGGCGGACACATCGATACCAGAGAGTATACATCCACAACAGCTACCACTGCACAGTGGCGCTTTCGCCTGCGTACGCACATGCCGCGTTAATAGAGCCTCACGCTGTAACACTTTTTTTTTCGCTTTTCTTGGTCAAGAAAGTACTGTGAGAACGCAGAACGGAGGATGACATGCTTCTTACTTGCTGCGAGACATGGAATACCCGTGGGGTTGTTCTTCGGTACTCTCTGACTGCACGCTACTATTTGCCATCGTCGAGCCTCTCAGTGACCGTACTGTGCACGGGCATTTCTTTCATCTTGCTCTGTCTTTTATTCGCTAAACTCTCTTTCTGTCAGGTGGAAAACCATAATCGTGACCTGCTTAACCTCCGTGTACTTAACTGCTCGCTGCCTTCATCTCTCTCAACCGGAAAATTTCTGTCATTGGCGTTCCCAAACCCATCGGTGCTTGGATGGCAAGTGAAATCCGCGTGCGGATCTGTGGCCTCGAGGTACGTAGATTGACGACTATGCTCTCTCCTCGCGCTCCGAAGTTACCGCTGTGGTCGAAGAGCTGACAAGCTGAGCGCGCCGACATGGCCTGATGCGACAGCGTTATAATCATCATGATCATAATCATTATGATAACCATCATCATTATGTCTACTGAAGGATACATCCTCTCCCAGTGATATCGAATTACCCCTGTCTAGCGCTAGTTGGCCCTATATTACGCCTGCGAATTTCCTAAATTCATGACGCGACCTAGTTCTCTGCCCTCTCGGCCTACACTTCTGTTCTCCATTATGTAACTACAATTTTCCACCTGTCATCTGCTCTACGCGATGCATGCACTGCCCAACTCGATTTCTCTCTCTCAATGTCTAGAGTATGGGCTACACCAATTTGCTCTATAATCTGCTGCCTTCCTGTCTTGTAACGTCACGCCTGTGATTTATTGTCTCATCGCTCGTTGCGCGGTCCTGAACTTCTCAAGCTTGTTAACCACCAAGTTTCATTTAGTACCGATAAAATTCGATGATTGTACAGTGTACAAGGATAGGGGCAAGCTGCTGGTCATGAATTCTAGCGTACGTGTTCCAACTCATATTTTTCCATCTGCAAGTTTCCTTCTAATGATCAAAGTCCCCTGGGATTGTTTCGCCCAGATAAACGCACTCTTGCACAGATTCTACGGGCTGATTGTCTATCACGAATTCCCGTTCTCTTGCTAGGCTGTAGAACATTATGTTGCGCTCCTTCACATTATTCTTGATACCTACTCTTACACTTTGTCGGCAAGAGTCCTAAATCATTTGTTGCATGTTACCTTCTTCATCATTGTTGAACAGGACAATGTCATCTGCAAACCGCAAGTTGCTGAGATTCTTCCCTCGATACCCACACCTAATTCTTCCTAGTTTAACAGCTTTAATACTTATAAGCATGCAGTGAATAGCATTGGATAGAATGTCTCCTTGCTTGACCCTGCCCTTGATCGGTATTTTCCCGCTTTTCTTGTGAAGAATTAACGTGGCTGTCGAATCTTTATATACATTTACTAAGAGATTCATGTTCCCCGTACTCTGACTACACAATGCTTCCATGACTGCTGGGACCTCTACTGAAACAAACTCCTTTTTGTAATCTATGGAAGCCATACAGAGAGGCTGGTTTTATTCTTCAGATTTATCAGCTACCTCAATGATGAAATGGATGTAATCCATTGTTGAATACTCCTTCTTGAAGCCAGTCTGTTCTCTGGGTTGACTGAAGTCAAGTATATTGCCTTGATTTTGTTGGAAATTACCGTGGTGAATACAATACAATACCGAAAACAAGCAAATGGGTTTATTATTCTTCAAATAATTAAAGTTTGACTTTTTATGGATTTGCATGATGTAGACATTCTTCCAAGTCTCTGGTGCAATTAAATTCATGAGACATTGCGAATAAAAGGTCGCAAGCTTTACAATATCCCTTCCATTGTTGAATAAACCGAGTGTTATTTCATCTTCTGCTGCGCCGCTTCTCCCCTGCAGACGCTCCGCAAAGCCATTCTAATCACATCGCCAGTTACAAACGAAATGTCTGTGCGCCGTTCGTGAGGACGTCTAATCAAAATTACGTAGCTGACCTGAGCACTTCACAGCCTAACATGAAAACGCTTTGCGGCTTTTATTAGGTACTTGAAACGGATAATAACATTGCTTAGCTTACCTTTCATTGCATACAGCTTGCTGTTTCCAATGCCAAGTTTTCTTTTTACTGATTTCACGCCACCCCCACTTCTTTTCCGCTTATTGAATCTTTCCGATGTTATATCTTCAAATATCACTTGCTTTCTTCTTATTCATCAACTCCGACAGTCCAGCCAATTCTGTTTGATTTCTGGA